>NC_069723.1:20527634-20572634 GCF_027358585.1 Pangasianodon hypophthalmus | reverse complement strand
TGAAACCTTCGAGAGTTCCCCAGGAGGACAGTCCATAGACCTTGTCTTTTTTTTTTTCCGTGTACTGGCAAAATTGTAATGCCTTGTTATGGAAAGGTCACTGAATTGAAGACCTGAAACTCATGAAATGCCATTTTTTTATGTGCTTCTCCAGTTCCTAAGCTCTTTGAGAACTATTGGTCAGTCTGGTTTCTCAAGGTTAGCTTCCTAACGGGGCTTTACTAGAAACTTCTACGATAGGCAAACTTATAAAACCTTTAAGAGTTCTTGCAAAAAAATAAACCGAAAAACTTTGGGCTTTATATTTAACTTTTTTCTAAGAATGTGGAGGTCTTGTTTTTTTTATTGGGGACAGAGGGCAAGATTTAGCCATTAGTCAACTCCTTTCTCTAATTCCCAGATGTGGATGTGTGATTTAAATTGCCAGGCAATGTTAACAGAAGTGAAATATTGACTTTAGACAAGAAAAAATGCCATCTGCTAGTTTAGCAGAAATAGCCTCATTACTGCGTAATTTCTCCCATTCTCTCCTAATTACAGTAATGGCAACTGTTAAAGTGTAGTATATGTGGTGTTTCCTGTGAAAAGTGTATAATTAGATGCATTCAGTGAATTCTTTTAGTGAAAACCGGAGAGTATATGACATTTTCTACCATCTGGCTTAAGCAGGGATAACACAAGATTTAATATCCCCCGTTTGCTACACTTAAAAGGCACAAACAACTTTTTTTTTCCTGAAGCTCGAGTTCTCTTACAGAGTCCATAATAAAGAGCTGAAAGTTAAACCGTAAATGAAAGGGAGTGCTAAGCTGTATGTCCCCTGGGTAGGCGATGCTAATGACCCAGGGTTCTAGGGCAGAGGAACAGAAAGTCTGGGTAAAAGGAACAGGAGCTGAACACTCTGATTCCCTCTGGAAAAGAGTGCCTTACTTGAGGATCACAGAATAAAAACAACTTTCCTCATTAGGTGTATCGTTTGGGGTTTAGAGTGAAGCTTATGCTTGTCAGCTTTGACCTGACAAGCTCTTGCTGCTGATGCCACTGCTCAAATTTCCTGTTTGTGCTGGTTTGTGTCTATAGGAAATTCAGAGACTCCAGTTAGCATCATTGGCCCTCTTAGGGGTTTGTTGCTCTGCAGAAAGGTTTAAAGTTGTATGTAGATCCAACAGAATGTTTTTCTTTTCCAAGTAGAGTGACATGATATAGCTGACCACCTTTCTCGAATAGACAGGTAGAATACGGCGGAATTCTTTTCTTTGCTTGTTAGGAAGCTGGAGTCAGAGTATAGGGTTTGCCATGATGGATCACTCTTGTAGCAGACAGGGATAATGGCCCTATAGTGGCAGCTTGACAGAACTCAGGACCCAGTAGCCCAGAGCCACCACTTCCCCTGTTTAGAAAGCAAAAATCACTAACCATAAACCAACTGTGGGTTTAGTTAGTTGCTGGTTTTAGTGCGTCAATATTTAAAAGCTAATCAAAAGTCTGCAAGGTTACTAGACTGCTTTTAAAATCTCTTGTGGAGGGATGAAAAAAAGGACTTCTTTTATCCTTACTGAATCTTAGAATAATGAGTCGTGATAGTAGTGGGAATGTTTATTCAGTTAAAGTTGAAAGAGTTTGAGATTAAAGGTCTTAACCTCTGAAGTATGAACTGATCAAATAAAAATGAAGGCTCTTTATAAAGTCTGAGCAAGTACCCCATGAAATTTCAATTTGGGTGGTCATGGAGAGCCGAATCTTTGTATGCAGCTGTGAGGAAAAAGAACAACTGGTTCCTGAAGCAGGCCTAAATCTTCAGTATCTCTGCAGGTAGACTTCCACTTGTTCTGCTGAGGTTAGATTTACCTGCTGATAATTCTCTCCTCCACTCTCTCTCCTCTCTGAATGGAGACCAGGATTGTTTATTCCGAAACTTTATCGACCTGCTGCTTGCCCCTCTGAAGTTCTCCTGCTGTTCTCCTGCTGTGAAGAAGATATAATTTGAAAGCAGTCATTTCCTCTTTCTCTTCAAATACTTTTTTCAGGCCACGTTGGGCTAATTTAGTTTTATCCATGCACGTGTGTGGGCAGATAGAGGCAGCACTCGTCCTCTCTCCCATGTCTGTTTTTCCATATCAAAGCATTTTTTCCCTTTTCTTCAAAGTATAGGTTCTCCTTTTTTAGGAGTCCAAATTCATGTGTGCAATAGCGTATCAATACGCCTCCTAAATTTCCTGTCTCTCTAGCAACCCTCTCTTCTGCCCACGTTCTGTCCTTCTGAATTAATCTCCAACAGAAAGACCCATATCTAGTATATGCTATTAATTTATTATGCTTTCAAGTTGAAGTTTACTTGTTTCTGTTTTTGCAAGTGACCATTGCTGTAGGCTAGGCAACTGGTTTAATTGCCACAGTACCCATGCTGTGCACGGTCTTGCCAGCTGTCAGAGAAAGCTTGGCACCCCTGCTATGATCCAGCTGGCACGATGAAGCCTTTGTCAGTCGTCCATGTCCACCAAACCCCAGTGGACATTCGGATTCAAATACAGCCCATCTCATTTTGGGTAGTGGTGCTTTGGCCAGAAGCTCAGCAGTAGCCTTCAGAGATCATTTTGATTAACTTCCTCTTTCTAGTGGATGTCACGGTTCTTCCTTTGACGCAACAATATTTTATAACACATGTTTGCCCTCAGGGTTGATGTTTACCAAGACACAAAAAATGGGTTAGTGTTGCTAAAACAGTGGTACTTTTTTGGTCAATTTTGATTTGTTATGAAGCTTCACTTTCTTTGCAGTATGTACAAAAATGACCTTTTACCTGTTGACAAGTATTGATTCCCATTTATACCCACTATATCAACCTTTTCCACTCTGAAGGTATTGGAACCAAAGATGGCACAGCAGAGAAAGACAAAGATTTTCGTGGCAAAGCCCAGAAACAAGTCCAGTTCAACCCAGGCCAGACCACCGCCACCTGGAAGGTACGGATCCTCGGTGACCACCTGTACGAGCAGTCGGAAACCTTCCAGATTGTTCTGTCTGAGCCTGTGATGGGGGCACTCGAGTTCCCCCAGACAGCTACAGTAGAGATAATTGACCCTGAAGATGGTGAGCTTCCAAAAAAATTTTTTCTACTTTGCTTTGGCACTGATTTAGATAATTATCTCAAACTTATAAACATGTTTGACAGAATACCTGAGCCCGTAATTATATTTAGCCTTTCATTGTGTAGATACGTTGACATTTTGTAAAACCTCATCAGCATCTTATAATGAGTTTTTGTCTGAGTCTGAACAATGTGGCTCTCTGAATAATTTCCTCCCAAAATAGCCTGTGCAGCCCTTTATTTTTTGGTTAATAACTTTAGTCTTTAAACTTTTAACTTTAATATGAAAAACAAACAAGGACATAGAAAAGGACCATTATCAGACAGCAAAACACAACTTCCTAAACTGAGTAATGGCTTTCTCTTTTCCATGACCTTAACAATTCACTGTGTTTTGATCATATTTTATACTCTCCATAACATCCATTCAGTGTAACAGCTCTGTCCAATATGGGTATGGCAGGCAGATCCTTAATGATTTAAAGGTCTAAACACTGCTACTATTTATGTTTGGAGCACTCCGTCAGCTTCTTGGGGAACACTAAAGGGTGTTTTTCCTTTCTACATATAGAAGTGTATATGTGTGTGTTGGCCTGGGAATACCAGTCAGATGTCACTATGGCTGGACAAAAAGTTGTCGAGAGATTCAGTCCTGACGTTGCCTCTGACTTCCGTGACTGAGAGTCCAAGAGAGTAAAATATCTCCCTTCCCAGTCAATCAGAGCGACACTCACCAATCATGGGCATTTGTGAACTTATGTATGCAGAAGAGGGCAGATAGCGTTTTCTTCTGAGTGTGTTCAGCTGTGCCGTGACATAGCATGAGCAATAGTTCGAAACGATGTGGTGGATTCACATATCTTGGAGGACACACATGTTAGCTTTCACCTTCTCTGGTTGTTAGCCATCATGTGGTAAGGGAGAGTTAGCTAATGGGTGGGGAAACATATATTTCACCAGAACAACTCAGAAATGTTTTTATATTACTTTTCAGCCTCGCTTAGGGTACCTACCTGCAAATGTTGAATAAGAAGCCAGTTTAACAAACACAGTGGTATAAACCTTGCTAACTAAGTGTGATTTCCTTACACAGTCGATGTCCAGCTTTTACGTTTGGCGTTATTAGATAGTTACAGCACATGTCATAGTGAAAAGGACATAATCCTAATCAGTTCAGTTAGATAAAAGCTGTTAAAATGCCCATCATGCTCCTGCACTATAGTCAGAATGAAATCTTTAAACGAAAGATTCTTCTTTTAGCTTTTGGGGGTAGCCAGACTTTAAAATGCTAGAACATTAGTTGTAATACACACAAAAGAGAAGCATGTTTCATTTCAGGGATGCTGCAAGTTTTTTATATATTTACTATAATTAAAATGGCCATCATGTATGTACTATATACAGTGGTTTGTGTTCAGTAGTTGGTTTAAAATATCAGTGGAATCTCAAAGAGGCTCATTTGAAGTCATGGAGGTCAGTGATGTCTTTGGGGGAAATCATCATTTTTAAGTCTGATTAATTGCGATGATAAGGAAGCGGTTTTCATCTCGTGTAGAGCGAATAGAATTTCTGCTTATTCTGTTCTTTTTGAAAATAATCAGATTAGGAGGGGAACAAGGGAAAATAATGAACAAAGGGTAAGAGAAAATGATGGAATTAAGGTTGGAACATTTCAGCAAATCACCTGATTATATTTTTACATTTACGGAAACCCTTACATTAACTGCAGTGCACATATTAAATTAAGTATTAAGTAAACTGATTCTGTATATTTGAAATGGTGGCTTGCACTTAACCTTCAGTTTATCAGAGTAATGCATTTTCTTCTTGCATTTCAAAAAATAGGCTGTTGATTTAAAAGATAAAAGATACCTTGATTTTAAAAATCTGCCATATTTCACTTTATTTTTAGATTTTATGAATACTGATGTATTAGACATTATCCATCCTAAACACTGTTATGGTACAGTTTATTGTGACTGTTTTTTAAACAATTTAAAGTTATTGTGTAAACTTTTATTTATTCAATCGTTTTAGGGGAATTCATTTGAATGTGGAAGCTGGAGTACATATTGAGAAATCTGAGCTAGTAATGCACATGTGATAGTCAGGTGTTATTACATTATTTAAACAAAAAAAATTAAAAAACCATGGAACCAATTATGGTTCGTGGATTTTAAAGTTGTTTTGTATGCCTGGTTAATTTGGCAAAATCTGGACAGATGGACAGGCTGATGGGACGGGACTTTGGAACGCAATTTATTGTTGTTGTGTCTTCCCCCCCTCATGCTACCATTCAGGGCTTCTGTATCAAACACATAAAAAATAAATGTTTGCTAAAGTATGTTTTTATAAGATTTCCTGTTTGAAATGGTGAATCATACTTTTCTTTTTTTTTGTTGCTTTTTCTACTTCCGTTAGTCAAATAAAAAAAAAAAAAGTTGGGTTTTTTTTAGCCATAATCCTAGAAATCTACACTTAGACATTGTATATTCAGGTCTGTACACCCATTTCAGTGTTTTTAAAGGTCACAAGTCTGAGGGAAGCTGAAAATATTTATGCTACAAGTGTATAGTTGAAGCAAAGGTTACAAACACACAAAAGCAGGGAGCTGAGGCCACATTAGCATAAAAATACTCTGACATTCACACTGGCCACGGTTCATGCAATGCCAGTGAGGGCTTGAAAATCTTACTTTTGATCTTATCTTCCCCACTGCCTAAAGAAAAGGGCTGAAAATGATTAACATCAGATTTGAGGTATTTTCTGGCCACTAGAGTTTATTACATGGTCTTGTACCTCTAGGAGGATATCGATTCCTCTCCCATGATCCACTGCACATCGCGTGTTCACAAGTTTAACATCGTACACTTGAGGAAAGTTTAGTCTTAGAGTTCTGTTCAACATGAACAAAGTTTTAAAAAAATTCACAAAGTGCTGGCTTTAAACCTCTTTGAGCTAGCTGTGGACTGTAATGTTGTGATTTTATTTTCTTTAGAGTCCACAGTGTTCATCCCTTCAGCAACGTACTCGATTGAGGAAGACGTCGGAGAATTTCTGATTCCTGTTCGCCGGTCTGGAGATGTGAGTCAAGAGCTGATGGTCATCTGTTTTACACAGCAAGGTACACAGGAAAATTCACACAGCCTTACTGTTAACATTGCTTATTCTTTTTACAAATTTATTAGGAAACATTCCTAATCTTAATTGCTAATTTTTACCCCAAATGTCCAGATGGATTTGCAACCACATTGCAGTTTTGCTTCATTTTCATCTGTAGTCTCTATCCATCATCTTTTAAATCATAGACATTGACTTAATTGTCTAAGGGTTTCTGTATTCCAGATCCAGGTCTAGTCTAGTAATGTTTTTAAAGTGTTTCTGGACTTGTGATATTAATAATCATTTCATTTCTAGTATAACTATAATATGCAATATTTACATGCAAGAAATTTGGTTTGTTTCTTTATTTCAAGCTTTTTTTTTTTTTCCTGGCCTGGAAATAGTCTTCACTCACAGTCTGCCCCATTTAAAAAGGCAACTCGCATGAAAAGCATACTTATTTTGACTAAAATGGTTTGGCTTGATTACTTAAGGCTTGGTAGTATTTTTAATACAGTTATGGCAAAGGGCTATAAAAACTACAGACTTCTCCTTTGTTGTATAATCTTCAAGATAACACCACATATCCAGTTATCTTGACTTATCCTGTAATCTGTTCCCATGCCTTGTCCTGCAGGTCATTAGGTCTCCAGAAGTAGACTTTAAAATGATTTTAAAGTCCCATTATTCTTTTACCTAATTCTGTACTCCCCATACCTTACAGGCTCAGCCACTGGCACTGTCCCCACTACAGTGCTGTCCTATTCAGACTATATCTCACGTCCAGAAGAACACATCAGCGTTCTGCGCTTTGACCGAGATGAAATAGAGAAGGCGTGCCGTGTGGTGGTGATCGACGACTCACTGTATGAGCCTGAGGAAAGCTTTAATGTCACCCTCAGCATGCCCATGGGGGGTCGCCTGGGCCAGGAGTTCCCCACCACCAGGATCACCATCCTGCCCGACTCTGATGATGGTAAGGAGCTCAGTCATCTTTAGTTTCAAAGCTGTTCCTAGACAGTCAGATCTGTTCTCATAGGGTTATGTTCAGAGTAGTGAGGAGTTAATATTGAAATTGTGCACATTGATATTCAGACCTTAAACTATGGACTTAAGCACTACTCAGACAGTTGCACAGGAGATGTATGTGAGCTAGAGTTTACCTAAAACATCAGCGTGTGTCAGTTGCCCATGATTCTGACCTTGTGCTTAAGCCTATTTTTCTTCTGACTGTTTGATCTAACTGTAATCTGTGATCTACCTGTACTTAATTTAATAGTATATATTAAACATTATATAACTATGTAGGAATAAAAATAAAAACAGACATGCACATACATACAAACAAACATAATAAAGTGTAGCTATGTGTGTGTGTGTGTGTGTGTGTGTGTATATGTATGTATGTATATATATATATATATATATATATATATATATATATATATATATATAAATAATTAAATTAGTGTATATATATTAAATAAGTATATATATTAAATAAGTGTGTATATATATATATATATATATATATATATATATATATATATACTTAATTTAATTTATATATATATATATATATATATATATATATATATATATATATATATATATATATATATTTATATTTAAATTAAGTATATATAATTAACTTAATTACAAGTATCATCTCTGTAAATTCCAAAAAAAGAATCTTAAAGAACCAATTTTTATTTTATTTTATATGGATCAAAATTATCAACTACACTTACTTAAATTGAGCTGTAGTTGTAGTAGATGAGTGCTTGGACAGCTTACATATATATATATATATATATATAAACATTTTTCATGGTCTGTCCAGTCACTTGCACTGTCTCTCAATGGCAGATACCATTGTCTAAAGCTTCATGCTTTCTGCCACTGTTCATTGTGCAAAAAAATTGGATGTCCTGACCAAAATTCTTTCCATGAATTATAATTTATTTTGCTTTTTGTGCTTTTGAAATTGGACAGCTTTGAATATTGCTTAATTTAACAAAGTCAATGGTAGAAAAACACTATTACTGACCAATCTATTCTTTTGACAGAACACTATTCCAAGAAGGTAAAGTGAAAATGAACAAATAACATGAAAATATTAAACTATAACACATGCTCCGTATAGTAACAGTGATTTTGGGCTTTCAGATGGTTTATCAAGCCTGTGGGGGGTGAAGGTGTGGTGCATTCCTACAATATAGTTTCAATTTAAATACACCACTGATGAAAAAGGGTTGGTCATTTTGTGACTTCACAGCTCATTCTAATGACCTCATTGTAAATCAGGTCCATTAACAGTATATTGAGTGTGAAATTGATCTGGAATTATGTTTTCAGATTCTTTCTTAATAGCCTCAATACCAAAATGGGAAAGGCGTAATGATTTGCACGGTTAGGAGCACATGTGATATAGTCTGTATTCTGTGAAAGCCAAACAGATCGAGATATAATAAGATCATGGAGAATGTCGTTTGGTCCTGTTTTTTCCATAAACTCAGTTATACCTTGATTATTTGCCAACCTCAGTATCTCACAGCATACTGTACCGGGTGTTCTTGTATACGGATAGTGCTGGAAATGATGACTCCCAAATGTTGCACAACCCTTGATAAGATAGATTTTGTAGTTACGAAAAGCTTTAAGGTGGTGTTTGATGTCAATCTGACTCTTACTGTCCTTTCTTGGTGGCTCTGTACCTCATAATGTTATATATGAAGGGAGACTGTCAGCTTTAATTTGAGAATATTTACATCTATATTGGTTTATACTGGGATCTGCCATGATAGCGGATGATAAATAATTGCATGGTTGGCTGTCCACTTTATTAGCCAGCTGTATGTTCCTGTATCATCATTCATGGCTCTCTAATCCTGGGACATTATTTTAGCGTTTATTTATGTGTAGCATTGATTGAGCTGTTTA
Organism: Pangasianodon hypophthalmus; assembly: GCF_027358585.1. Classification (NCBI taxonomy): domain Eukaryota; kingdom Metazoa; phylum Chordata; class Actinopteri; order Siluriformes; family Pangasiidae; genus Pangasianodon; species Pangasianodon hypophthalmus. The sequence goes on along the minus strand of NC_069723.1, from coordinate 20,563,501 downwards.
TTGCAGGCTGGTTCAACATGATGAGAAATTAGTACAAATCTGAACACAGTTGAATTTTGATTTGATGTTTAATCATTGATGCTTTGATGTTAAAAAAAAAAGGATCTATACATCAAGATCTACACCTTTTGCATTTTTTCACAGTCATATGATTTATTACAAAATGGTCTAAAAATTGTAAGATCATAATGGCTGGGTAGCTTGCTGCCCTTTTTTTTTTTTTTTTCTCCCTCCAGAATTTATAGAGTAATTTAATGACATTTTAAAATTTACCATAGCCATTTATTAATTAAAATATAAAAAAGTGACATAAACTGATAGCACGACTGATAGCTGTTATCTCGATTTCCAGAATCAGGACTTCTAGCAAAGTTGTGGAATAACAGAAGTAAGATGTGCAGTAGCTGCCAGAACTTGAATGAAAACCTGAATACAGTGGTGACTAGAAAATCACAGAAGACCATAGAAATGAGATTTTATGATCGTATGAATCCCTGCAATAGACTGGCATCCCATCCAGGGATAAAAACAGTGCCTAGAAACAATATGAATTCTGTCATGTGCAGTGAGTGAAGGCAGGAAGGCAAGTTGTAAACTCAAGTGTTTGCTTTAATAGGATAAATCTAGAAATCATTGTCTATTAATGAGAACCCAAAAATAGCCAGACATGGTTATCATAGAAATATCCATGATTGTAAATGAAACTAACAGGCAAGAGTCTAGATCAGTAAAAAACAGAAACAACAGAGGAGAGAATCAGAGTCTGAGACCCCAACACCAACAAATAGAAGTTAACTGCATACTTGCCCCAGAGCTGTGCAACTGGAACTCCTCCCCACATATGGGTGGCAACGTGTCCTCACGACGGCAGGAGGCTCCATTGGTGATGGCTCCATTGGTGACAGCAGGAGGTGGTGCGAAAGGGTTCTCTGCAATGACAGGAGGCAGTATGATAACAGGAGGTAGAACAGTGTCTTCCTCTGCGTTAGCAATAGCAGGAGAGGCTTCAGCGCAGTCTTCAGCCAGAGTCATGGAGTGTGCAGACTGGCCTAAAGAGTGGGTGGAGTAGGTGATTCCATAGGTTGAAAGGTTTGGGTTCTGGATGCCATGGGAAAATGCATGTTAAGACTTGGCCAATGCAAAGGGTCATACACAAGGTTAAAATACTCAAACAAGGAACAGGTGAGCACAGTCGGGCAACAAACCAATGACGGATCACCTCAGAAAGAGAAGAGGAAACCATGACAAATTCTTAAGTGCACAGAAGCATGTTCAGATCAAACTCTTAAACTCTGTGGAGGATGCTTCACCATTCAACGGTACAATGACAGAACTACAGAAAACATTTTACAAATGCAACTATGGAGATATTCAGGGCTAAAATGTGGAATGTTGTTGTCCAGCCAAGTCTGTCACCAAACCAGTGCCCTACTTGGCATTAACATTTATCAAAGACAAGCCTGGTGGTAAGAAGTCCCTGGAAGAGTCTACAACATGCCACAATGCATTAAAATGGCTGTAATTCCTTTATGCTTCACTTAATCGACATGGGCATACTTGCAAATTAAAGCTGACATTCTTTTCTGTAACCTATTTGTCATTGTTTCATTTCAAATCCAGTGTGAAATGAATTCAATGAGTGTTTCATTTCAAATCCAATGTACAGAGGCAAATCAACAAAAATTGTGTCACTGTCTAATTACCCTCAGCCTGCACTGCGATCAAGAAATTGTTGGAGCCTTTGTTTGAGTACGGCTCAGGAATATGAAGGAGAGGTTACACTGAATGTTTCATTTAAATTCATGGAATTTATTGAACGCTGCTTCAAACCTTGAAACGATTTTCTACCTATAATTCATGAAGCGTAAAAGCAAAGAATAGAAGAGGCACACCTGAGGGTAGAGTGAATGGATGATTTTGCCAATAGTGTAGTGACAGTTATTCCAAAATGCTGTGATGATGATGTTTGAGTGAGCAGCGAGCAGCTTGTGTGATCCTTTAAAAATGAAATGTGCTTTGCATCAGAGATATTCTTTTCTTTTTGTTGTGGGATCTCTGCTAAAGGCAGAGGGCATTGGAAACAAGTTGGCATTTAATGTGAAGTGCAAAAAATAAGACTCTTACTGGTGGTCTGTTGTTGTTACATGGAATATGTGCAGATGTTTAACCAAACTGAAGGACGGAAATGAAGGCCAGCCCTCTATTTAACATGAGCTTGCATGTGGAATTGGATAAAATGGTGGCACAAATAAGTATTTAACTAGGCATGAGTGTGTATGTGTGCGTGCTTCCTCTTAGCGTTCCCTTATCGTTCATCTGCAGGCATAGTTAGGGGGGTGTTCTTTATCGTATCTCCCTCATGGTGCCTCTTTTGTTCAGCAACACCTCCGGGCTTGTCTTCCCCTCTTCTCACATCCCCTCCCCTTCCCTCTGCTGTAGTCTGTCTAACTTGTTTTAGTCTAGACCATGCATACTGGGTGCAAAAGGCCCAGCACCAACTGCAGATTTCTAATTTTACAGATAATTGGAATGGTTACATCTTATTTTTAGTTCCCCTCCAGCTGGATACATTTTGAAATGGTAAATGAAGTGTGGTGGATGTAGTGCAGAATGCTAACCAATGCATCGTAACAACATGTTGCCCAATGTGCTGAAGACTGCAACTTAATTAAAATCACTTGAAATTTCTTTGTGCAACAGGATATTGTCAGAAGTCAGAAATCCAGGTGTAGATTTAGATCCCTAATGAGCAATCCAGAGGCAATAGTGGCAAGGAAAAACTCTATGAAATGATGTAAGGAAGAAATCAGACTTGAAAGAACCCTTCTGTTCTGGATACCGCTGAATAGTGGCATTACCAATCCTTACTCTTTGACATGTTGTGAATATGAGGCACAGGACAGTCTTTCTGGTGACAATAGCAGTTTTTAAGTACAAATCTACAGTAGCCAGGTGAGCATACCTACTGAAGCAAGGGTAAGACTTGTTCATAAACTGTTTTTCAGAAATGTTTCCAAGTGCGGCCATCCACTAGCTGAAGGTTACACAAGTGCAGAAGCTCCCTGTAGAATTAGAAGTATAAGCATGATTATAGGATCCTAGGAGTGAAAGAATGATGTACAAGCAACTCCCATCACACCTTGAATAGTAATTCAAAATAACATCCATCGTGCCCTCTAAATGAGAATCACAGACTCCTCATTTAGAGGAGATGAACTGTGGTGGAGGTAACAATTTGTTTGCCCACTGAGACAGTTGAATCTGTCTCGCTTATTACTCCTATACTTGTCTGATGGTTAGATGCTCATTTATTGCCGTACGAGTCACATGCTACTCCTACTCTTAGCAGTATGTTCATCTATTGTAACTTAACCCACTCAATGTATGGCATGATCGTTCTTGGTCATCTCTAAAGAATTTCCACAGTTGCAGCTGTTGTCTTGAATAGAAGTTCCTCATGTTGATCAGTCACTGCTGCCATGTAATTCCTTCTGGAGCTTCTCCACACTGGTTGCACTTGTATGAAACTAAAATCGTTCATATGAGCCATTTGGCAAGAGATCAAGTGGCTTGAATGTCAGTTTTCCTAAAGACTACGCACTTTTAGCATAGATTATTATAAGGAGTTGGGAACTGCTGTTGGCCCCTTTTTCATGATACGCTATGTCAGCTGTCTGCAAGTACATGCATGCGGGCACCGATAAGCTCGTCATAGGGATGGAATCTGTTCAAACATGGATTAGAAATAGACGGCCAAGCTGTAGCTTTTAGAAAAAGAAGTCAGTAACACTTTATAATAACAGTACATGAATAATCATGCACTAATACCTGAATTAATACTTACTTAAATATGAACTAATGTTGAGTTAAGGCATGTACTACTCATAAACTAATGAAGAGCTAACCTTAACTATGACGTGAGTCTTAAGAATTTGAGTGAATAACGACCACCCAAGTGCATGTTAGTACATGTTTGTTAATTAATGTATTAATTAAACACGTAGGGGTAAACTAATTCAAACATGCTGTGTAAGAAAGAATCTGAATTAAATGTGCATAATTTCACACTGTTTATAATTTGCCATATGCAGCTATGTACAGTCATTGGATGGCACAGCAATCTTTAATAATTTACACTGATCCTCCGTATCAAACGTAGAAAGACGCACTAATAATAAACACCAATGCTCTGGATGGCTAGGGCCCGGGTCACTGCTCCTTTGCCCACAAGGATGAAATTAATACAGTAACATTTATTCATTTAGCAGAAGGTATTATCTATTAACATTTAAAACCAGTGTTCTATAAGATTATTTTCCAGTTGTTTAGTCTGAGAATGATGGAGAATGATGCAAAAAGGGTTGTGATGAAATTTATCGTGTTTTTTTATTATTATAAGTGTGTCTTTCTACATTCAATAAGGAGAATCAGTGTAAATTATGAAAGTATTCCAGGGCCATCCAGTAATGTCTGTGTATGCATATGGCAAATTATATAATCAGTTTGAAATTATGCACATTTAATTCATATTCTTTCTTATACAGCATGTTTGATTTAGTTTACCCCTATATGTTAATTAATACATTAAATAACAAACATGTCCTAACATGTATTAAGGTGGTCATTATTCACACATGAATTCATAAGACTCACATCGTAGTTAAGGTTAGCTCTTCGTTAGTTTGTGATTAGTACATGCCTTAACTCATCATTAGTTCATATTTAAGTAAGTATTAATTCATGTGATTCAGGTGCATGATTATTCATGTACTGTCACTGTAAAGTGTTACCAGGAAGTCTCCAGTAGACTCAGTTGATTTAGTTATATTGCCTGAGTAGCTCAGAGTTGCTACTAACGAGCAGTAATGGGTGAAGAGATGGGGCAAGTGGTAGTCACAACAGTTATTAAGTCACTCGTTTCAAAGTAAACACAGGAAGTTTCCAATTGCATAATGTTTCGACTAGATAATAAGTAAAAATGCTTGGTGAATTCATCTGGCTAATAGATCTAATAATTATTGACTATGAAATACAATATCAGTGAATGCTAAAATCCCAATGTAAATCTTTAGCAGCATGATGACACCAGATGACAGCAGGGGTCCAGAGAAGTTTGTTACATAGCAACTTATGTCCAGCACTGCAGTTGATCGGAATGAAGAAATGCGTCCAATTCCCATACAGATACAGGGTTGGACTGGTGCCTCAATGTTTTGAAGTCTTCAGCAGAATGCATGTGGATACTGTGGAAATTAATTTGTGGATAATCTTGTACGTGAAAACGTTGCTATGGTTGTAACTAATGTCTCAGGGCCATTTTCAGACACAGAGGAATTGAGCTGCATCTACCTTTATCAGATTTTATTCATGTTCATTTAGTAGTTTTTCCTCATTCAGTCTTTATTAACGTTAGATCTGAGGGAAAGACTGGGAAATCCTGCTTCTTTTCAGAAAGATATTCTGATTCAGAAACCATTTTCTTTTGTCTGGTTAATTGTGGAATTGGCTGTGATGAGGGATGGTGTATTACAAGGATATTCAATGATAATTTGTGAAGGTTCACTTGCATAAAACACCTTAATTACAAAGGTCCAGATGAGCAACTAACATGATTGCAGGTTAACAACAGTTAGCTTTTAATGCTTAAACCAGGGGGTGTCAAACATACAGCCTCAGAGATTTAGATTAAAATTGTCTTGTGGACTGTAATTGAATTGAAATTATTTGAAAACAGAGCTAGTCTGTTATTCCACTAGTGGGCAAAATTGTGAAATAGACTCAACACTGCAAAAAAAATGACATCTTAGCAAGTGAAAATATCTTTAATATGGTCAGATTTATCTAGTTAGATTTATCATTGGTAGATTACCATAAACCAACTACAAGATTATTAAAGCTATTTCTAGGCTTTTTTTTTCTTTTTTCAACTAATTTCAAGCTTCAAGTAGTTTTGTTCTATTGCCAAATAATTTTGCTTATTTTAAGCATTTATTTCTCGAAAGAAGCAAAAATGTATGCCAATAGAATAAAAAATGTGAAGCTTTAAATGAGTGAAAATGTCTTAAAATAGGTTTAATAATCTTACATTTGGTTTATTGTAATTTTATAATAGGAAATACCAGATAAATTTGATGATATTCAAGATATTTTCACTTGGTAAGATGCCAGTTTTTGCAGGGAATGATGAGTAATTCTTCATTAGCTAGCTAAAAATTTTATACTGTAACCATCTGTTTCCAAAAGAGCCATTTTAGGACTTTCAAAGCAGTGGGGGTGAATACCTATGCAATCGCAATTTTTTTTATTTGTTCCTTTCAGAAGAGTGTGTTAAGACATTAAGAAGTTGTTATTGGTCTATACTAAACTGACTTTTCTTTTGTTCTGGCCCACTTGGCGTTGGACGAAGTATAATGTGGCCCATGACCTAAAATGACACCCCTGGCTTAACCATTAGTGATTCGTCCATGGCAATAAATAAGACACATCAACTTGAAGTGGTTGTTTTGTTTGCATACAGTTACGCTGCATGTTACCTCATTTGACTAATGCCATGGAGTCTAAACAGATTAAATCTGTCTTGAACGTGAAGTGAAGAATTAATGACTACTCTATAGTCAATCATAATCAATCATTTTCATTGGCAACTTTTTTTTTTTTTTTTTTTTTTTTTTTTTTTTTTAAAAAAACAAGCCATATCAAGCATTCACTAATCAAACCAGAGAAGGTAAATGAAATATGAAAGCCTGGGAAAAATCTTTCCTTTCACGACGAGCTCCAAGCTACAACAGAAGCAGAGATAGTTTGGGTTTTAAACAGGAAAAAAAAAGAAAAGAAAATGGAGTAGTTGAACTATGGAGTTGTGGCAGTTTTTTTTTTTATACTTAATCAGTTTTGCAACAGTTTTTTTTTCCCAATCCATCTGGGCTGTGGGCTACCAGTTAACGACCCCTGGCATATTGTCATCATATAGACAAATGAGGTACATCATTTTGTCGTTATAATTTTTCAAAGTGTCTTTCTGCTACAACACAATGAGAACTGAGCATTCTTTCTTTCCTTAGTCTTCATAAACATGGGTTAAGCAGACGTGAGTGAGGGATCTTTTCTTGTGAAGAGAGTCCCTGATGGCTTTAATCTGCCAGATAAAGAGAAGAAAGGTGTTTGTGTTATCGGGAACAGTGCTATCCAGGCTTGAAGTTCTGTTAGTGGTGGTAAGTGACAATCGGAAGCCTCTTAAGCGTATCAGTTGGCATGCTGATCCTGTCTCGCACCGATGACTTTGTCTGGAATGAATAAACAGGGCGGTGAACAGCAGGGCTTTGTGGCGACATTCTTTGTGTATGCTTTTATTGTTATCTTGCTCTGCAAACATGAGCCTTGGCTGGTGGCAATGCTGGGGAGAAAAAACAGAGAGAGAAGAAGAAGAAGGGGGGAAAAAAGAAAACACTGCCTGAAGCTGCAGTTTGACAGTGACGTTCCTTCAGCACCAACAACGATGCATGCACCTGAAACCTAATCGCCTGTTTTTAACACAACCAGACATAAGTCATCTTATTGGGTGGCCATCTTCCAGCAATCTGAAATCAGTCCAGATCTTGGTGACAGCTTAGACATTATGTGCAGCATTCTTCACAAAAAGAAAAAATGGAGTTGGCTGGTGTCTATGGTTACTTGGTTTATTTTTACCTCCAACTGTCAAGTTGTCAATGACCTCAGACTTCTTATTTCTCAAACTCTGTAAAATTCAGAGGTTTTTTTATCTTAACATGTTTAGGAATTACGCTACAGTTCATCCAAGTCACTTGGCGCTATTGAAGTGTCAATTTCTAACAAACTGGATCCAGGTGCATTTGAATATTTTTTTAAGCCTCTTTATTTGGGCTCTTCTTTGAATTGTAGACAAAATACAGAGGTCAGATTATACAAACTTACTCATGAATGGTGCCCATACTTATTTTTAAAACCTGAATGCTACAGCCAAAGCAAGAAAATGCTCGGGAGATGAAACACTGTGAATCAATGGACCAAAAAGACCAGAACTTGAAACTGAAGCGGTGAACAGTCCCAGAAACTAGAAAACTGACTCTACTGAAAGGCAGAAAATATGGCTTTGAATTTCAGCAATTAAGCAGGCAAGACTTTGCAGTGTGTACAGACAAACATGTGGGATATAAACACACTGACTAATGAGACAAGCCTCAGGTGTGGGTCAGAAGAAAGCACAGGGGCAAATTCAGGGCAGGAAGAAGACAGTAAACAGAAACTCAAGACCTTGGAATTATAAAGTTCTTTTTTTTTTTTGTTATTGCATAAATGAGTTATAATTTACGTCACTGAACATTTACTACTACAAAACAGTGTGTAAAAGTATGAAACAAAATATAAAGTGGAAATATTGTATCTGCTTTAATGTGCTTCTCTTTGGCATTATAAAATTGTCATCCAATCACAATTCCCCATATTCACCTGCTTGGCCAGTCCAGACCCTCCCTTGTACATTGTATATTGTATATTTAGGTAAATGCTGTTTTATAGAAATATATAATCTTTAACAGAAATCCTTAAAACTTGTTTTGAATTCCAGTGACAGCATGATTTCAGAAGCTTCCTATAGTTCTTATTTGGGGCAGGATACTGTATGTGTGTACAAGTTTGTTTACCGATTCATTTTAATGTGAAATAAGTATTTCCTTTATTTGCTCATGCAATAAATATATTTCATAATTTTGTACTTAAAAAAAAAGATACCAGATCTTTATGGTTTTGCCAGCTCCACTACAGATAAGTTAAGAAAAAATAAAGAAGTAAACATCAGAAAATGTATCTGAATATTTATAGTTTGTGGAAGGAGTCTCCAGTGCCAGTACTTCAACATTCTAAGGACAAATTGTAACTATAGGTTTTCCATCACAGGAAAGTGTTCAGAATGGAGGGCTTTGTGCTTTGGGGTCTCTTTGAAATATGACAAACTACATTTTATTAACTTCAAGAGAGAAAAAAGAGGTGAAGGAATGCCAGTTTATAGCTGCTATAATGTCATTGAAAACAGGAACTAACTTGTTCATGGACGTTCCACACCATTAAATGTAATCATAAACAGATATAACATATGATGTGTTGTTTAGTAATAAATTTAAAAATTGTTACTGTGGCATAGCATGAATAAAACACTTTAGGACAGAGTAAATAATCAGCTTCATGGTTGATCTTTTCCTATAACGTCACGCCCCGTCATGTTTTATTCCTTGCTAAATGGCTTCTCTGTATAATTTCAACCTGATCATTCATAGGTTACATGCTTAGCACATAACTAACATGTATGTAAAATATACTTGCACACACTGTGCACATTAGACATGTCACTCCTATGATGAGTCTTTTTGAGCATCAGAGATCATTTTATTTGACTTTTTAGGCTATGGATATAATGGGATCTTTCCCAGCATGTCAGATATATGTGCTGTATACCTAGTGGCATTTTATAATAGGTAAAATATGGTGTAATCCTTCCAGACAAAGAACTGTGGGAAAAAAAAGTCTGAGACCACACTGAAAATCTGGGATTTTTCCCAGATTTAAAATCGGGGTGGAAAAAAAGGTTTTAGAGTTTATAAGATTTTTAACTAAAGAAAGGAAACTGATAATTATGGATTGGATATTCAAGATTCTAGATTCTGTACTATTTCTTGGGGACTATTTAAAGTTCATCAAATTTGTAATATTGACCATGTACCTTTGTACAAAAGGTCAGGTTTCCCTGAGTCTTATTCCTTCTATTGAAGCATATGTTCAGATAAAACTGCGATGGATTACACAAATTTGTGAAGTCCATGCCAGCTTGAGTGAACGCTGTCATTAAAGGGGGAATACCAATTATGAAATTCATGAATATATTTCTAAGATTTAACTTTTTTACTCACATTATTGCTGGCAATATAATTTGCAATGAAAAGGATTGTATTAAATTAGAAAAGACTGCAAAATAGAAGTATTTTCACTAGTGGTCTCAGACTTTTGGACCCCACTGTATATTGGATTATAAGCTGTAGCCTGTATATAGCTATACTTGATGCCTGATATACATACGTGGAGTATATAAGACTGTAAAATATGTTTGTTTTTTTTTTTTCTTTCCTCATATCCAGCTCTTGTAAAAGTGTGTGTAGGAAGGCTGATGGTAAGGAATTTGTGGCACCTGTTACTGTCAGCGAGGTCTTGCGCGCTCTCTCTCTCTCTCTCTCTCTCTCTCTCTCTCGCTCTCTCTCTCTCTCTCACTCAGTCAGTCTCTAAAGTGCACTTTCAACAGCTATAACTAGTCATGTCTACACCAGGTCTTAACATGCTCACACACACACACACACACACACACATAGTAAAGGTTGCATAGACTAGTGGACTGATGCATTCTCTAGTCACTTCTATGAGGTTGCACATCACTATCCCATCCCAGTCAGCTAGTTTAGAGTCAGATCAGCGGATGCATGGAAGCTCAGAGGTCTATCCAGACTTGTTTTCGGATACTACTGTGGCAGGATTTGAAAATGGTGGAAAATCAGTCTCAGAATTAACGATTTCAGCTGAGGTGCTAGCTTGTCTACATAAACATGCAGTTTAAGAATTGATACAGTGTAATATTACACACATTTATTATTTTATACATTTATTGCATTGATTTATTTACTTTTGTTGTTAACAGTGAAGACTAAAAACAGCTATGTCCCGGAACAGTTTTTGCATTAACTATGGAAAAGATGACAAGTTGACTACTTATCTTTTTAATTACTAGTCGATTAATAAAAAGTAGTTATTGTTCAACCCCTAATATACAGATGCTAAAAAACTCATGAACGTCTACACTAGATCGTGAACAGAACAGAGAAACTTGGAATTTACTCACTGTGGTTTTGAAATGTATCTATTGTTACAAGCAGCCCACACATGTGCAGTGAGCAACATTCATCACAACCGATTGCCCACCCACAGCTGCTGTCTCATCTTATCGTTATTTCATACACACCACGAGGCAGCATAGTGTTTCCTATATTCACAATAAATCTGTACTTCAGGTGGAAGGAACATGTTGTCTCATGCTATCTTTAATTATGGTCTGATGCTGACTCCACTGCCTGCACTCACATCCTGAAAGATCAGCTGTAAAACATGAAAATGCTTGTACATCAGGATCAGGCATGCTAAGTAGACCATTAAATGTGTGTGGATAATATATAGAGAGTACTGGAGCGGCAATGAGCTGGGAGAAGTCTTCAGCCTGTTATTAGTGCTTTATTCTCCCAGCTGAAACTGAAGCAGTGGAACCAGATGTGCACAGGCGGATCTTCTCACCTTTTCTAACCTCTACCTTTAAAACCAGCTGCCTTTTTTTCTTCTGGATCCAAAGGTGCAGCCAAATTAGTGTGGTACATCAGAGGATTGATATTGTTATTAGCCCCCTGAGAGTGATTAGATAGTGAGCTTCATATAGGAACACTGCTGTACACATCATTAAGAGTATCGATTCCTGTTACGACAGAGCATCAGTTTGTTTGAGATCTATTTAAGTGATCGTAAGACTGTCAAAAGAATAATATATACCTTGGGGTTATTTCTGCAGGTCATTTTATAGTAGGTAAAAGATGGTGTAATCTTTCCAGACACAGGACTACACAGTCTGTACTCACTGCAACTCTGACAATGATAACGCGGTTACTGAAGATGAATGAAAAAAATTGTCAATAAAATAATAAAATAAATGTGACCAAAAATCCATAATAAATATCCCACCTCTCCATGTAAATCCCATCTGACAAGAGGAATGGGAATTGTTCCGTGCAAACCACCCTCGGGAATGGTTGTTCAAAAAAGACCAATCCTGAGTTTCAGTAAGGGTTATAACATCCTTATCAAATTGTCCTTATCATTTCCCATCTTATGGGCTGTTCCGGTACTTTATCAGCTCAAATGAAGTTTGTTGAATGACTCTTTGGGGGCAAAAGAATGAGTCAACATGATTGTGGACTTCAGAAGGTCAAGCAGTGGGGGAAAAAAAAAAAAAAAACAACTGCACAAATTTTGCTACTTTATCCTCATACTTTACCTAACCAGTTAACAAATTAGTTAAATATGATTATACACTGTTTTGCCATATATGAGCCATGTAAATTGTCAAGAAAATGATGTTAAGCTACATTGCTTTTGGCTATTTTACCAGTTGGTGAAATTTGCTCTCAACGACACACTCATTTCTTGTTCCTGGAAGTTGCCTCATTGGCTGAAATTAAAAGTGTTTGTTGAAGAGAGGTTGAATTTTGTCACCAGTAATGACAAGAATACAAAAAATCTGCATTGTCTATAAATGAAAACCATTTTAATTTTTGCCAAAATAATATTGTAAGGATGTTATCAATGCACTAATGGCATTGTCGTACTTGCCTGAATTGCTTGAGTCTGTAGTTGGGTTGTGTTTGGAGGAGGGTGTCTTTATTCCACAACTGACAAGTTCCTTATGAACAATGGATTGATTGTACAATTTTATGTCACTTTTGGTGTGAGCTAAGTATCCACAAATTGAAAGGTAGCAAGGGCCATTTATATATTTTTCATTATTGTATATTTATCTTTAATTGTATTTGTCTACATAAAAAGAATTCTGTTTTTAACCATTTTTCCACTAACTTTTATCTAGAACTATGGTTCTCAAAATGGGGGTCTGAGCAGCATAGACATTTGACTTTAGTTAGTGTGGTGGAAGCCACAATCCATCATTATAAAAGTTATATAAAAGCTATAACTAATGTTAACTGGAACATAATGAGAGATTTTATAAAAGTAGGTTCTTTGGGTGGAAAGATAAAGCACAGATAAAGGTGATTTTTTACACAGATAAAGGGGTCCCTGCCTGTAAAATTTTTGTGAATTCTTGATCTAGAAGGCATTGCAGTTTATCTGCAGATCTCACCCTATCAGACCCATTTTAAACCTTGAAAGAGGAAGCAATATGACTGCTTGACCTCTGAGCTGATCACTAAACACCTATAGTTTTCAAAATGGAGTCCGGGCAACCCCAGCGGTCTGTGAAGCATAGCAATGATTATTTTATTTTATTTTATTTTTTAAAGGTACAAAGTAGTCTATTGTAATGCAGGAAAAAACTGGATATATCGTGTGGATGAAGAAAATTCACAGCACTGCACATACTTTCCTAATGTGGTAACCTTTTACATCAAGATCATAGGAAGAACAGCACAGCACCATATTTCATCAAAAAAAAAAATGAAAGCGTAATGACATACAAATCCTACCATCATGCATGAAATTACAGCATTGATCACTAAATGGACCACTCTGCTTCTCCGTTTGCTTTTTTTTTTTTTTTGCCTGATTATGATGGAAGCGCTGCCTAAAACTGCTCTGAAGTGATTCAGACCCATCAGAGGTGAGCAGTGAACTTCACAAAGAAAGCTACCCGATAATTTAGATGCTGCTTGTCCATTTTCTTCTCTAAGAAATAGGTACTAGGACAAACCAAGCCTTGTTTTACTGGCCTTTTTTAAAGAGTGGGGGGAAAAAACCCTACAAACATGCGATGGCTAAGCTGTGGAAAGTTCATTCCATTAGCGAGTGTGAATGTGTGAACAACACCCTGTGCTCCTCAGAGAATTGCTGCCAACCACAACCCCCACACACACACTTCTTCACCTTCTGCACATCTCCTAGATGAATAAAGGCATCTCTCTGGCCTGCTGCTTTTACTTTTATCTATTTTTTTAATCAGAAATTTCATTCCAAGGTGGTGAATTGTTGCACAGAAAGAGCGACATTGGCACTCTAAGCTCCACAGCCCTCTGAAGAATAGATGAACAGTAAGCAAGTGGTGCTTTTAAAAGCACAGCAGCATGACCTGAGCTCAAAACCTGTGCTATATAATACAAATTGCAAAATGTTTGCCAAGAAGGAGAGCCAAATGTTTTTACACACCCTTTCTTAATGTGAACATTCAGGCTTGATGAAGACTTTTTACTGAGTATAGGAGTATCTAATATCTCAGTACCAAAATAAATAAGGAATGAAACACTTGGGCCTGCTGTAAGAAAATAGTCAATGATGTGATATGATGAGGCCTGATGTAAAGCTGTTATAGGAAAAGTTATTTTCCCTTAACAACATTTCCTGACAGTCTTTCATTCCTCTTATAGCACAGCAACTTGCCAACAATTACAGTACATACATTTTCTTTTATGTATAGTTGTGTTTAATGTTGTGAAACATCTGCAAAACATGTTCATTCCTGTTATCACTTATGTTATAGCAGCTGTAAACATTCATTCCCTCACCAGCCTTACTTTTTCTCTCTCGTGAAGTTAATGAGACAAAAGCAGCTTGTCGTGTTACCAAGAAACTGCAAGTTCTTCAGTACTGAAGATTTCCCCATAGTGGAAAACTTACTGAGCGTTACCAAGCGCTGACACTGGAGACTCCTTCCATAAATGTTAAATCTGTTAAATCTCCTTACAGAAAACAATACCATATCAAAAGTTAGATATTTTTCTTTTTTTTTTTAAATAACAACACATTTTTAACAAGTCCCTGTGAATTTTCTGTTACTATAGAAACGGTAATGTATTAGAACCTGAGCATGAACATAAACCTGTGATTTAAATTACAGCCAGGAGTACCGTCAGAGCCGTCGCGAATATTAATCAACACCTTCTGACTAAATCAGGTTCAAGAATTCAGCAGTGCAGTGGTATAACGGAATTAACGACACATCAATAGCACAATAAATTATTCATATTCTATCCATAATGTAAAGGTTTTAATGAACACTGTACTATTTTAAGAATAGTAACTACTGCTTTTCATTTAGATCTTTTCTTCCAAGCCAGGTCATGAATTAAAACATGAGATCCAGCTCTTTCAACAGGTCATGACTTTGTTGTGGCTGAGTGCCACAATCGTAACCCAACACGAGCGGGGAAGAGTTGTGAGATATGCAGGAAAGAGCCGTAGATCCAGTGATTTGTGAGCCGTTTCCCTTTAAAACATGTGCTTGTCTCCTGTATGAGATAAAGCTTATCTGATTACAGGAGCTCAGATACACTCGTACATCCAGCATACCCATGCCAAGCCAATCAGCAGCAATTACCCCCTAACCTCAACTCTACCCAGAGCTTGATCTGCTTGATGCATGAACAAATACCAGCAACACCAAGACTTCTCACGCTAGTCTGTCACTTGAACTAGAGGGAAAATGCTCTTTATCTGTTGCACTTATTTTGTGGAGTAATTGTCACCTTCTCCATAAGCCTTGCGGCTATGCTTAGAGATCCATTGGCCTTGGGTGTTAGGTTTTACACAGCTTGCAAAAAAAACTCACCATCAGGTAATTTGTATTTTTTTTTGCTGTCGTTTTGAGTTTGTAGCCCGAAATTGGCTAAGCGGGAGATTTGCATACGGGGCACTTCGAGGAAATGAGATCCTGAATAAAAGTGTCTGAACTGGCTGAACTTTTTCAGGCTGAACTTTTCAACCTCTTTAAAATGTTCAACTTAAAATTTGCAGGCTTTTATTTATTTATCCTAAGCCGCGGGGTTAATTCAGTTCACATTTATACAGGGTATTATCTGTCACTCTGTCAGAAAGGTGCATTTTTATTAGCATAACAGCAAAAAACTTGCACTTGTATTCCTTGACATAATCTGATGTATTTTAGAAAAAAATAAATGAATTAAATATTCGACAGCTCTGCATTACTTGAGTGCCGTCGAAAGCATTCACGGGATTGACGGCTGAGAGACGGAAGATCGGACAGGTCGCCAGCGGGGTTTATTTTCTCTAGGCTTAGTTGTATTTCCTTCCGTGGACATGCGCGCCGTCAACGTCGTGTCGTGTCCGTCAGTTTCCCAAGATGACAGCACATCTCTCACGAAAGCTTATTTGGTAGCCGAGAGCTACAGCAGCCTTTTCACAGGCTGTGTGTGTGTGTGTGTGTGTGTGTGTGTGTGTGTGTGTGTGTGTGTGTGTGTGTGTGTGTGTGTGTGTGTGTGTGTGTGTGTGTGTGTGTGTTAGGAACATACACTATGCAGAGATGTGAGTAGCATGAGGAATTTCTGCTTGGGCAGAGGTTTAATTGTGAGCAGGCAGGTCCAGACTGGTATGTGGATCTCAACCTCCGGATCTTCTGTCAGGACCACGTGGAGACCCTCAAAATGCAAGCCTGTGTCTTTACCTGAAGACTCTTCAGGTCAAAAACCATAAGCTCATATCAGAGCAGGGAGGAAAACCAGAAGACATGCCTTGAGGTTTTAGGAGTAAATTGATGACTTTGGCGTTTCATACATAGGCACTACATCATTACGTCTGCAATATAATGACAAATTGCATGTACGCTTGCTCACAATTGCACGTGTAAAGCAGAGTGCACGTGTTAACATGTTATTGCATGGAAGGCACATCTTAGATGCCCCTGCTCTTTTAAACTTTTTTTCCCCCAGTTGCTTCATGTTCTGTTGTCTCGTATATCGTGTATAGTTAAGGTATGCACAGAGCCCTCTCCCATTTCTCTTTGTACTGTACATTCTTGCACTATTTTCTAATTAAGTCATTTGGGCCAATTTTCCAAAACACACACAAAGCATCAGTTTGAACACTGCTTTCTTTTGTAATGATCGTAAGAAACAGGCTGTAATGAGCCAGGAGCAGTCAGGCCAAACACAAAGAAAAGGTGCTTTATAGAACCATTAAAAAGGTCCAGTGTCTTTTTAACAATAATAGAACCCCTTTTGGTGCCAAATAGAATTTTTTTTCCTTTAAAAGGTTCTGTAAAAGAGCTATGTACAACAGGGCGCTATAAAGAACCACATTTTTTTTTATTGTACTTGAGTCAAAAATAGAGAGAGATATTATAGTATCATATTTTATGTAAGTTAATATAAAAAAAACAACTGCTTACCATGTTGATACCTAAATTATTGTATTCAATTCTATATATATATATATGACCATTTCCTTTACTAAAGAACCCTTTTTTCATTTTCCTTATCAGAAATATAAAAAATAAATAATAATTACATAAATAGGTGTTTAAATAAGTACATAAATATGTGAGATAGATAGATAGATATGTTTTTGTTGTTGTTGTTATTATAATTATTATTATTATTATTACCTCCTTAAATCCCAGCCTACTATTAAGTTATCCATCTTAAAGCATATGAAGCCTCCAGTGAAAGTAAATGGAAAGAGAAGTCACTAATAAAGTGACTGATGTAAGACTGGAACGACTGATGGCTCCTACAGTTTGTGTCGAGTTCAGTTAATTCAGCAGCAGTTGTATGCTCGTTTGTTGTTCCGTAATCTGAATAGTGTCTCTTTCCACAAGAAGTAACGTCCTGTGCTTGTGGAAACAGACAGTCAAAATAAGGATCCACAGGTCCTGCAGGATCTCAGTCCTTATACACACCTCAGCACTGGCAGTAATGTTCTAGAAACTCTTACCTCAAATTCTTCATGTATTTGACATTACGAGACACTGTAGTTGTGTGACCACTCCGTCTTGACACTTTAACTGACGAATTGTTCCTAAATCATCCAACATTTACATTTATTCAGTTAGCACATGCTATTAAGCAAAACTAACTGATAAGCAAGTTAGAAGCTAAGCAGAAAAAGAGAGTAGATGATCGTTAATGCTGTTGCTTGAGTGTCTAATAGTGCCTCTTTCACAGGGCTGGGATTTGAAGTCACAACCCGTCTTAACTACTGATACACAAATTCTAGCTCTATCCAGCAATCCAATCACATCCGGTTCTATTGTTTCTGAAGTTTTGCACTGATGATCCAGTCCGATCTGAACTGATATATTTTTGCCTCACTATTTCCACAGCGCCAGTGTTTTATTTTGGAGACATGGAGTACCATGTGGATGAGAGCGATGGCTATGTGGAGGTTCGGGTTTGGAGAACAGGATCTGACCTGTCTAAGACGGGGACGGTTACAGTGCGCTCACGAAAAACTGACCCTGTTTCAGCTGAAGGTATGTGATTTTAAACAATGAACAAATAATAAATACTATCCTGTTTTTCTTGTAATATTTGGTAATGGTTTTGCTAGGTGTCTTGGCAGTAGCCAAAGTTCTCCAGTTTTAAAAAGCTCAGGCATCCCAGTTTTGTGAATGAAAACATGTAGCCAAATGTGAAAAATTCATGACACATAGCACCATATCATCAACCCAAACTGAAAAAATAGACACATGAAAGAAGAGAAAAATGATTAAAAGGCATTGAACTTAAATCTCAGTTAGCTTAAGCAATGAATAATAATAAAATTAGTTTTTCCACCAGAGGTCAAACACATTTTAAATTTATTCAAGTATTAAAAAGTACATTTTTCTAACTAAGAACTGACATGATTCTTAATACTTGTGGGTTTTTTTTTTCCCTACACTGATGAATTTGATTAGATGCTTTAAACTGAAATGTAAATAAAATGCACAGGAGTCCATTCTAGTGATGTATAGCATACAGTTATTAACCAAACGAGAGAAGAAGAAAACTTTGATTTGTAGGTCTGAATAAAGATATAAGGAATAAAGCGTGCTTTCCATCCCTGGTTTAAACAGAAAAGTTTAGTCTTTGTGGTTTTACATGATATAAGGAACTGCTATTGGTATAACATAACTGGAGTTCAAGCGGATCCAAGGTTGCCTATAGACATACTTGAAATCCTGTGTGTATGTGAGTATCGTTTTTTTTTTTCCCTCATGATAACCTTCGGGGCAAGTTTATAAGTTTCTCCCTTTTTCCATTTGTGGCGTTTTATCACTTTTTTTTGTGTGTCTGAGTCTGAACTATCATCAGCCTACTTGCTCTCCCACTAGAGTAAATATTGCCTCTGCACTATCTAATCTAATGCTCTATACACACACATACACACACACACACACACACACACACACACACACACACACACACACACACACACTGCAGGCTTAGTGGCATACGGAAGAAACTGGGGGATTAAAGAGTACACTATCAACAGTACAGAGCACAAAACTCCAAAGCTGAGCAAATGAATAACTCAGTCATAACTTCAAAGCTGCAATATCAGGTGCCAGAAAAGAAAAGCAGAAAAGCGCAATCTCCCAAGAACACACTGCTCAATGGATTTTTTAAAATCTTTTCAGTATTTTTTTTTTCCCTTTCAGTTCATTGGTAAATTAGTCACTGCTATCAGTCACTGAAGGTTCTACCTTCTTTCTTATGGGAGAAATGCCAACTGTAAATTGCACCTATGGCATAGAAGAAATGTGTAATATACACTAGCATGAATATTCAGAACCGAAAATCAACAGAGCATCTGGTTGTCACCTGCAAAGCATCTTGCCACACAGGAATAAAATGCTAAGCCTCCTACCATTTGGTTTAATTATCGCAAAAACTCCCAGAGCTTTCGGTTGCCTTAAGTGCGAAGACTTTCTCTTTTTTTAATTTACAGTATGTTAAAAATCAAATATGGAAATTGGTTTTGAACATCTTTGATTTATTCTAAGACATTGGCACATTTATTACAAATAAACATACTTTTCTGTGATTGTTTTAGTGATTTAAAATGCCTATATTATTATTATTATTATTATTATTATTATTATTATTATTATTATTATTATTATATTGTTGTTGTGTTTTAGTTAGGTCATTAATTAGTTACTAGAACTAACAACCCTTAGGAGAGTCTTTTTGTTTTTAAATAATAATAATATTTTGTGGTTCTTGTTATATTTATTTGAGGAGTGTTACATGAAACCGTTATAGACTTGTACACAAATTATTCTATGATTTTACCCCTCAAAAAATTACCCAAAAGAAAAGCATATTAACCTGGCCATTTAGCAAACTTATTTAATATACGTGATAAACAAAAATGTTGGTTGACAAATTTATCTACTGATAAATAAATCACTAATAATATGAGACTGAGATTGAAATACCACTCAAGTCATCCTTGCGTCAACAAATGCAAGCTAGCAGGAGAACATGTGGACATTTCCATTTTGCGTGTCATGAATATTCATTGATTTTTGCATTCCTGGTGAGGACAAAAGCATAGATATGTTCCCAGACCATTTCTTTCCTGTTTTTCTGATAGTGCTATTATTCTACCTATATTTTAATGGTATAAAATGACATGTTCCTGGGACAATGGATGATATTCCACAACATCTCGATGTCTACCGCAGCTGGTGAGGATTACGTAGGAATCAGTAAGAACCTGGACTTTGCACCAGGCGTCACCATGCAGACGATCCGCGTCACTATTCTGGATGACCTGGGCCAGCCTGTGCTGGAGGGGCCCGAGAAGTTCGAGCTCGTCCTCCGCATGCCCATGAACGGCATTCTGGGAGAGCCAAGCAAAGCCACCGTCTTCATCAACGACTCTGTATCAGACTGTAAGTGTTCTCCGAGTACACACAAATGACAGAGGCAGTTATCTCTTAGAGGGTCAGCCACCAATGAACAGGATGCAGTCATGAGAATCATTTAGTGTGCTTGGAAAAACCCTGTGCCATAATTCTTTCTCAATATTCCTTGTAAATGTATTCAAACAAATAAAAATTAAGCAAACTTATCTGTTTTGCCTGCGCAGTGCCAAAGATGCAGTTCCGTGATGCGAAATACACAGGTAATGAGAATGATGGAAAAATTATGGCCATCATTTACCGCAGTGGAGATCTGAGATACAGGTCCAGCGTGCGCTGCTACAGCCGTCAGGGTTCTGCTCAGGTCATGATGGACTTCAACGAGAGACCCAACACGGACGCTTCCATTATCACGTTCCTACCAGGTCAGCACCACTGCTGCCTTTACAGCATGATGAACTAGCATTTCTCTTCCAGCTTGTCAGTGAATTCAGACACGGATAGGTTTTATATTATGAGTCAATTTGATGAGCTGAACTTGACATCACTTTAATGGTAAATATTTATCTGGAATTTTCCTTTTTGATTTTTTTTTTCCAACAATGCATTTTTTGGAATATTAAAATAAAGTCTGATATATCGTACTGTTCCGTTTAGAGGATCACTGAAATCATCTCACTGTTGAAATCAGACAATGATCAGATTGTTCTTAATACCTAATTTGAATTTGCATTATATTAGAGAGAAATTATTGAATATCATTTGATGAATACAATTTGACAGAATTGTTAGGTTTTCATAATATAAGTACCTTAGACTTCTTGGTTGCTTGTTAAAACTGCTAATGACTTTCTGACTGTGTGTGATTTGTGTTTAGGGGAAGTGGAGAAGCCTTGTACTCTCATTCTAGTCGATGACACGGAGCATGAAGAGGTGAAGGAGCTCAGGCTGGTCCTGGGGAGCCCCAAAAGCGAGTCTCAGTTTGGGGCGTCTATAGGAGTTCAAAATGAGACGCTCGTCAAGATTAAGGATGATGCTGACAGTAAGCCAAGATTTCTTTACCACAAACTGGTGCTTCAGTCTGAAAATATATGAGTGCAGAGTAGACAACAGAAAGAGTGTGTAATGGTCGAACAACTGGTTGCTGGCAGTATAGTAATAGTACTACTAATAATGGCAAGGTTTTTTTGGGTGTGACAGTGTGAGGTAATGGTTTCGTATATAGCTCTATTGGCTGCATGGTTCTGAGCTTATATTCCAGATCTACCAGCAAGCTACTTTTTGGCCAATGATCAGGTCCTTATCTTAACTGCTTATCTATATTCCTATACTGTATTTAACTTCAACTGTAAATCAGTTTATCTGCTAAAGGAAGAAATGGAAAAGCAAGGCATGTTAATATAAGGCTGCATGGTTCTTGACAAAACAGGCATCAGATATTTTTTACTTAGAATTCAGAGCATGATTCTCACTCATAATTCTTTGACACCACTTTTAGCCATTGTTCAGTAACCGGGAATTTCTTATTCAGTCCATATTATTCAGTACATTATTAAATATTTGTTTAGTCAGACTGGACAAATTCGTTTCTTTCCACTGCACATGGGTACATGGTTTGTTTTAAAATTCCCTCACGGCTTAGCTTTCCAACACTGTTTCTCCTCGTTTCCTTCTGAAGACTTGTGTGGAACAATGTCCATGGTTCATGGTTTGAGCGAATAAGAGGAATAGTGGCACTTTGTTTTGTGTGATGGTTGCCTGAATGCAAAGGCTGCAGAATTGACCCTGTTCCTGAATTAAATTGCATTGAGCAACTAATCAAGATCACAATTTTAATCCGATTTTTAGAATCAAGCAAGCCATCATGTATCAGAAGCTTGCTAGTTCAAATCCTATTGTGTATCTGAGGTTGGTATCTACAGGTATGCTGTAAACTGGAGGGTTGTTACTATTAGGTTTCTAGATTAATACCAGTCTGTCCTTATGCCCTTTAGCCCCTTTGCTCCTTGTTGGTTATTGGGAACTGTTAAAAGTGGACACTGTCAAAGTTTCCATCACTAAATAGATCAACAAAGTAAATAAATTTGGACTGTGGTAATTAGTATGCTAATGACTTTTGTGTGTCTGCCCACACTACCTTGGAAATTTGTGACTTATTAATGATGAGCTTCAGCTTTATTATGGCTTTATTAAGTCCTATAAGATCTGTTCAGTATGGATTTTGTCTTAACTTCACAGTCCTCTGCAACAGATTCCTGTCTCAGAAAGAAACAGAACAGTGTGAAAAACCTGTCTCAGTATGTTAAAAGATTTATTTCAAGCAGCTGTAAATTCGCTAAAAATTATTCTGATAGTCAATCATCACTCTGTGGAGCCAGCAACTATGTGGAGTTCCACCATCCAAGATTTCTGACAGTTACAATGCCTGGTATTAACTCGAGTGAAGCAATTGAATTCTGACAGTTTTAATTATCAAGTACAGCTCTGTGAACTCACAGACACACTATCACCTATGTTACCTTTTCAGAAGTTTATTCTTTCTGACACAAGCGAAAGAGCTTGTAGTTATGAACTCTGTTGTTTGCTGAGGATATTAAAGAGCCAGTTGAAGCTGAACACAGCACAAGCCTGTGGGTGAATGTGAACAGTGAAAGCTCCTTCGAATTCAGTGTTGGATTTATCCACAGGCTATTACTATCATCTATATCTATGACAGTAGTTTCAGCTGTAATTCAGATGTAAGCGCTAATTCACCAGGACTTATATGGTGAATACTCTACATAATATAAGACTAATAACGGACAGATTAGAAAAAAGCATTATTTAACTAAGAAAACCCTATAATTTGTGATATAGTGAAGCATTTTTAAGGAGACATTTATTTAACATTTATGGAAGGAGTCTCCAGTGTCAGCTCTTAGAAAGTATGTTCATGTATATAAAATTTATATAAACCAAGGCATTCTCTCTCTCAAATCCATATCTAAAATATTCAACAAAAAAATATAAACACACCAAGACTACACAGAGAATGGAGAGAACTTTCTCTCTTTTTGCATCATCTCATGTAAGCTGGATTTGGCCTTAAGCACTTCTGAGAAGCTGCAGCGTAACTGAGACATTTGATAAAACTAAGAGCAGTTCAGCATATCAGCGAGTCTTAGAGCTGATAAATTTGACATATATTTCCCATGCAACCCCTCTCCCACAGAGGCCATCATCAAGTTCGGGATCACCAAGTTCAGCGTGAGTGAACCCAGCGAGGCCGGGCAAGTATCTGTGGTGAAGGTGCCAGTGCTGCGAGTGGGAGACACCTCCAAAGTGTCGGTGGTGCGAGTGCACACTAAAGACGGCTCAGCGACATCCGGAGAGGATTATCACCCGGTATCACAGGGTGAGAGAAATCAAACACACATGCACATGGTTCATGGATTATACATTGAGTCTCAATTGAAACAGTGTGAGAAGTGCATTTTAATACAGTTCGAACCTTAAACTGGAGGAGGAGACACTTTGAAACAAAGACATCTGAGCAAGAAAGTGACTATTGTTTATTTTCTTAATATAAAATGTGAAGATTACGGTTTTCTATAATTCTCGGGCTATAAAACAGGGGTCATCACCTGGGAGACCACAGTCCAGATGTGGATCCAGTGAAGTATTTCATGTGACTGAACCTGTGTTTTTTAAAAAAAAAAAAAAAACTGTAGCAGAACTGATAAATGTATGAAAAAAAACTGGCTATAAATCAGATTTCTAGTTTTCTAGCTTCTTTACAGTTAATCCAATCACATGCATTTGTCTAAATTATTTAACTGAAAGCAGCTCCCTGGACCAGAGAGTGGTAGAGAGGGCAAAGGAGTTTTGTAATTTATTTAATTTCTCTCTCTCTCTCTCTCTCTCTCTCTCTCTCTCTCCACCGCCCCTATTTACCCTCACTAGTGTGATTAGTGACGTGACAACATGACGTGTTAAAAAAAAAAAAAAAAAAAAAAAAGTTAATGACAAAGGAATGTTTAAAGATAAATGGACAGAGAAGTGTGTGTTTTATAAGTAAAAGAAAACTGTTTCAGAATAGGAGTGTGCATCAGGAGAGAAGTGGTGGGAGCAAGCGTGTGTGTTTTTTTTTTTTTTTTTTTTAAACTTTAATACTTTAATACAGGCAACTTGAGGGACAAAGAAAGGCCACGCTCATTACCATGGGAATGTACAGGTTTCTCTCACGGCTCTGTGCGACGCATTTGCATGGGAGCGGGATTGAATGGGATTAAAAAGCCTTCATGCACAGACTGGCGCTAGTCGAAAGTGTTGAAGTGCTAGTGCAAAACAAAATAGTTTATGGATATACATAAATTAGACAATTTAAACTGGCCATTAATGATTAAGCATTAAAAGTTATCACCATTCAGTCTGTCATGTTAGTTGCTTATGCTGACTTTGTAAAAAGCGAATTTTATGTAATTTTATGTATTTTATGTATATAAATAGAGATATCGCTATATATTTACAGAATGTAAGGGTTAGTCCATCCTTGTGAAATACAAGCAAGGGAAATACAAGGGACACACAAAGCCTTATTCACAATACCAGCAGTGATTCTTTCTTGTATGACCAAGTGTAATCTGTCTGGGAATAAAGCTGAGTGTTGCAGGACGAGCGCAACGAAACATGAATAACTACCCGCTCCCTATTACCCATTTTGTAGATTTGTCGAGAATTCTTGTCAGTTTTGCATAATTCAAAGTAACTTTGAATTATTTAAAAGGTGATGTTGACAGCACTGCATAGCAGTAATGGATGGCGCAGCATAGGTACATAAAATATCAGCAGTACAAGAGTTCACATTATATGCATATTTTGCATGACTGATTTCCAGTTCGCACCTGTCATTTTCCCCAGACATTGAATTCAAGGAAGGAGAAACAGACCACACTGTAGAGGTCGAGATCCTGTACGACGGCGTGCGTGAAATGAGGGAAGCCTTCACGGTTCATCTGAAACCAGATGAGAACATGGTGGCTGAGATTCAGGTGCTCAGTGAACATTCTACACAATTTGCACGCTTAATTTAGATTACGAATTGTTATTTAAAGCTTGATAGCACAACATATTCACAACACGGTATTACACCTCAATAAGAAAAAAAAGTCTTTTTTTTTTAAATTATGCCATCTGCTCAAAAATTGACAGGATGCAGAGCATATTTTAAAAAGTTGGTATATTCTTAAACAACTTTGGTATGTTGGTAAGACTTTCTATTAAAGGGTCACACCTAATACTTAAGGAATAAAACATGACGCTGTGTGTATTGTTGATTTTTTTTCAATAACAGTGCATACTGAGGTCTTTTATGGCTTTTGTACCACAGCAACTACCAAGTGTAACTTTTTTTATTGATTAAAGAATGCCATTTTATCAGTTTATAGTTATGTTCAATGCTGTGGAGTGTATGCAAAATATTATAGCAGCTATAAACAGTTGTTCTTTGTCTCTCTGAGAAACTGTAAAGCCTTCTGTCCTGAAGACTTTCTCCTTTTGTACCACGTAAAATTACGGCTTTACCTTTGACTGTTACAAAGCACTCCTTTCAAAAATACTAAATAAATGTCTTCTTACAAAAAAAAAAAACCCTTCACCATATCCACAGTTACACACTTTTAAAATCAATTTATGCATTAATAAACTGTGTAGCTGGAACTATTGTCAGAGCTGTTGTTAAATAAAATTCAGTTCAATTCAATTAAATTTTATTTGTATAGCGCTTTTAACAATGGACATTGTCACAAAGCAGCTTTACAGAAATAAATGGATTCACAAAAATATATCGTAAATATTGAATTTATCACTGTGAATTTATCCCTAATGAGCAAGCCAGTGGCGAAAAATGAATCAATGTTTTTATGTCAGAAAGTTTTCTTGCTTAATAGCTCTCATTGTTTGTATACAGATGACCAAAGCTATCATCTATATCGAGGAGGGAAACAGCATGGCAGATGTGACGTTCCCTTCTGTGCCAGTGGTCATATCGCTCCTGCATTACGATGATGCAATCAGTGCCCCAGAGAGCCGACCACCTGCTGGCTACCCAGTCATCTGTGTCACGGTGCCTATTGAATTCTATACCCCATCATCTCTGTCGTGCAGTGTGTTGAATTCTATATGCCGTCATCTGTGTCGCACTGTGTACTGAATTCTATATCTGTACAGAATGTGCGTCAGTCTCACTACCATATCATTTGTGTCGCTGAATGTCAATCTCTCTACTTCGTCATCAGTGTAACTTTGCATCACTCTCAATGCCCATTCATCTGTATCTCAGGGTGTCACTCTCAATACCACGTCATCACTGTCACTTAGTATCACTCTCACTACCTTATCAACTATGTTCCTGTATAACTCTCACTATCATCTGTGTCACTCTCACTACCTTGTCATCTGTGTCACTGTTTACCCTGCCATCTGCCATAGTGTGTCACTCTTACTACCCCAGCATCTGTGTCTCTTTGTATGACTCTCACTACCATGTCATCTGTGTCACTGCGTCTCATATTCATGTCCCTGTCACTATCCATCTATCACTATCACTTTCTCTATCCTGTCCTCTGTCACTATGCATTACCTATTGTACTGTTTTCTGTGCCAGTGTATCACAATCACTACCCTGTCATTCATATCACAGTAGTCTACATCACATTTTAACCTTCATCATCTGTTACTGTGCTTCACTTTCACTACCATTATATTTGTGTCACTATATCATGCTCACTGCCTAGTCATTTATGACACAGTGTGTAAATCTCGCAAAACAGCATCTTTTTCAGTGTGTATCATCCACTAAGTCACCTCTATCACTGTACATCACTCTCACTGTCTTGTCATTTGTGTCACTGTGTGTAAGTTTCTCTATCCCTTCATCTATCACAGTGTATCTCTTTTAATCTGTCATCTGTGTAACCATGTGTTACCGCTTTCACTAACACTTTATCTCACACACTACCCAGGCATCTGCATCACTGTATGTCACTCTCACTACCCTGTCATCGGTGCCACTGAAAGTTACTCTCACTACCCAATCATCTGTTTCACTAAATGTCACTCTCGATACCCAGTGTCTCTGTCAGGCTTACGAATCCATCATCTGCATCACTGAATTTCAGTCCTGCTACCCCATCATCTGCATCACTGTCATCTGAGCCACCATGTGTACCGCTTTCACTACCCGCTCATCTCTCATACTGTATCTTACTCACTAGCCACTTTAAATATAGCTTTTCTCCCAACAGTTTTCCCTTTCTTCATACTAACAGTCATCTGCGTTACTTTCTCTCTCACTACCCTGCCATCTACGTCGCTGTATTTTACTCCAACTACCCTTTCACCTGAATCACTGACTAGCAATCTGACTACATGATCGGCATCCCTGTCACTCTCACTACCCTGTCATCTGCATCACAGTGTGTCACGATCATCTTTACACTTCTCTAAAATCAGTGTAAACAAAAAACTATTTCATGTTAAAGCTGCTGGATTGTGGGTGTTATTGGATCTTATCATGCATGCCTTTTTCTATTTCATTCATTGAAATTCTTATCACATTATGTTTCCCTGATTAATTTCTGGTTTCTCATGGCCTATTTTTTTCTTCAGTTTGATTACTAAAATGCATTTTAGTAAAGGCACATTATAGATTCTTCCTCTTTTTTCCTTGTTGTTGTTCTATCTTTTGCTTCTTTCTTCTTATTTGTACTAATGATGCTAGAGTTACATTGATATTATTCTGAGTGTCAATATTGGATTTATGTTGACCTGAAACACTGGATTCAATCCAATCCGATTTAGATTTGACATATTTTCCGATTCGATCCAACCCACTAATTACTATAATGAACTGTGTTCTTTATATAGCACAGTGAGGGTCATTATTTTTATTTACAGCTCATTATCTGCTTACAGACTATAAAGCAGCAGAAACCGTTTTATGATCTTTTCACAGAGTGCCAGACCATATGTTTGGCATAAGGCTTCTGAGCTCTTAAAGTATCTCCCTTTAATTATGTTTAATCCTCTGAAACTTTACTCTTTTGAAATTGGCTCCAGCTTCTCAAAATATCTTGTCTATTTTGTTCTTTCATCAGGCCTGCAATCCCAAGTACCCAGACTTTGAACGCACCGGCTCCATCTGTGCAAGCGAGCGTATCAACAACACGCTGACTCGTTACCGCTGGCTCGTTAGCGCCCCCGCAGGGCCCGATGGCGTCACCAGCCCTATGAGGGAGGTGGACTTTGATACCTTCTTCACTTCGTCCAAACGCATCACGCTGGACTCGGTGTATTTCCAGGCAGGCTCACGCGTTCAGTGCGCAGCCAGGGCTGTGAACTCCAACGGAGATGAGGGGCTTGAACTTAGCAGCGCCATTGTCTCCATCAGTGTGGAGGAGGGTGGGTGAAAAAAAATACACAATCTACTGCACACACACTGGTCAGGATTCAAAAATGAATCCTAATAGGAAACTCTAACTAGGCTAGTGTGGGTGTTTTTAATTTCCTTTTGTTTGGTCAAGGAGTGAGAAATTAAAAACCCACATCACCTGATGCTACGGAAATGCCTTCCAACAGGAAGTAGTTTTTGTAAAAACTGGGATGATTTTTACATAACATTTCCCAAGTTCCTTTGTCCTTGTATGCCGTTTCACGTTTCACAAGGCTAATCCATTCCTAACCTTAATCTTTGCCTGTGAAACCTTGTTATCTGCGCACAGCTTTACTCACAATGTGAGTAGTGATTCTCTTCTGAAAATCCTTTTCAGTCTGTGATTAGGTCTAATCTGTGTCCGGGAATCCAGCCCAAGAAGAGCCTGGCATGGGGAATCTCACTGCTTGTTACAGTACTGTGCCCATCAATGTGGCTCTCAGAAATGATCCAGTGTTTGAGCTCTCTAATATCTCGATAAACAAATTGATCTCGACAGTCAAGCTGAACTGAATCATTGGCATGGCCGTATTTGCTTTCAGCTGATTGACTGGAAGCGGATTGTTCTGTGTTATGCCAGGTTTGTGCCAACCTCGTGTGATAGGCGCTGTGGGAGCCGAGCCTTTCTCTGCCAAACTGCGCTACACTGGACCAGACGATCCACATCACCCCAACCTTGTCAAGCTCACTGTCACCATGCCGCACATAGACGGTAAGGAAAATCAACCTTATATAATATAAAACAGATTCTGATTGGTCAGAAGGTGGTGATTAATCTTCTATAACAGTCGTTCTGGCTGTAATTTAAATCTCAGGTTTAAATTAGTAGTGCTCATTCTGCTTCGTTATTGTTTCTATAGTAACAACTTACACAGGAACATGAATGGCAAATACTCCAAATAATCTGATTAAATAAAAAAAGGTGTGTAGTCATTAATATGGTGACGTGTTCCGAAAGGATTTTTTTTTTTGGCATTTTTGGAAGGAGTCTTCAGTTTCAGCACAGTCAGAGGTAAAGATGTAACTTTAAGTTATCTGACATGGGAAGTTTTCAGGACAGCTGATACCCTGGTAACATGAAAAGCTACATTTTTTGTCTTACTGACTGTGAGAGACTAAAAAACAAGGCAGAGGCAGGTGAGGGAGCAACTGTTTATAGCTGTTATAATGTGAGTCATAACATATTCCAGATGTTCCAAAACATTAAACCATAACAATAATTGGATAAAAAATGCCACTCTTTAATTGCTGGGGTACAAGAGGAATAAAACACTTCTGGATGTGCTGTTATTGGAAAATAATTTATAAATATGCTTATTTTTTAAAAATAAATATGACTTTTAAGCTGTTGTATCTAGTGTATAGATTACAGCTGATAGCTTTTAGAGTCTGTGCTAAAGCTGTGTATTAATTACACATTTATTGATTGGTAAACTAGGATGGAATTCAAGATATAAAACGTTTTTGTAAAGAATAGAGTGAGGAAATGAATATCACATTTAAAATAAGACGCAACAGATGAATTTTAAGTCAAGGTGACTTGCTATGATTTTGAAATAATCCTTTAATCCTGAAGACATTCTGACATTCATCTCAGGGCCTTCATCGCTTTATCAGCTAAGCATAAAATGCTGAATCCCTTAAAATCATTTTGTTATAATAACACAAGTCCTGTCACCTTGCCTTACAACTCTATGTGAACTTTTGCAACATTTCTGTTTCTCTTTGCCTGTTTTTTTTATATTGTTTTATATTATTATATTTTATTAATGATTAGGACCTTGCATTCAATTTGCTACATTTGCAAAATCTTTGAGTATAAATGTGCATTTTTCTGTGTTATAGGTATGCTCCCTGTGGTCTCCACACGTCCTCTCTCCAACTTTGAGCTGACGCTCAGTCCGGATGGCACGCGGGTGGGAAATCATCGCTGCTCCAATCTGTTGGACTACAGCGAGGTCCGTACGCGCCACGGTTTCATCACTGCGGCTACCCGTAACCGAGAGGCTGTCGGCACCACGGCACCCTACCAGTACAGCACCACCTTAAGGGGGGAGAGTACACTCCGCTTCTACCGCAACCTTCACCTGGAGGCCTGCCTGTGGGAGTTTGTCAGTTATTATGACATGTCCGAGCTGCTTAGTGACTGTGGAGGGTCAATTGGGACAGATGGGCAGGTGAGGTTTTTTTTTTTTTTTTTTTTGGTCGTCTTTTGCACCTGTTGTAGTTACACTTGTATATAAAGTAATTTATGTCCTACTGCCAATGTGGAAGTGTTTCTAGACCTGTACAATAATGTAATTTCAATAATATGTTAGAAACACTATAGTATAACTTGCAGTTACGTTTTTCTGGCCCAGACATTAGAACAGAGGTGATCAGCTCTGTCCGTTTTCCTTATAAAAGGCAACTCAGGAGGGCTGACAGAGGGGGTGAAGTCTGTTTTGGGGAGGCTTGTCAATATTTTTATTGCTATTGCAGTTCACCTCATAGATAATAGAGGACTCTAACTATTACTCTGTTCTCCTTTACAGTAAGGGTTTATTTTATTTGTATTTATTTATTTATTAGCTGTAGTTTTTGTTGTGTTTAGGTCAGAGGATTAAATGCCTTTTTAAAAAAAAAAAAAAAAAGTGCAAAAAAAAAAAAGTGCAAAATAAAAAAATAATTTTTCCAAAATTTTTAATTTGACCTAAGAGTAACAAGATTAAATTTAAATGCAAAACATTTTTGGTATTTGTATAATGAATCTATAAAATTAAAGTTAGTTTTTGAATAGCTGTCACATTAGTATTGTCTATAAAGCTAATAACGGAGATAAAGCTTGTACCATAAAGCCTATAACTTTATTAGGAGTCTAACAGACTCATCTTTCACAGGAGGCCTGTTGTGATGATGTGCCACTTGTTGTCCTCCCATGAGGTGGTGTAATAATGAGAAGTCATTCATTCATCTTCAGTAAGCACTTTATCTGGATCCAGAGACTATTCTGGAACCACTGGTGCGAGGCGGGAATACACCCTGGATGAGATGCCAGTCCATCACAGAGCACCATGCACAGACATTCACACACCCGTTCACACCTAGGGGCGGTATACCGTCATGTTTTTGGAAGAGAACAGGAGCGCTCAGGGGAAACCCGTGTGAACCAAAGACCCTGTGAGGTGGCAGATACCTGCTGCACCACCATGCCACCCAATGCGAAAGCAATTGTTGTAAAAATGGCAAACTGCTTAATTTTCCCGGCAGTGACTTCCCAGTCATCCCATGAGCCCCGCTGCTTGCCTTTCTGTGGCTGCGAGCGGGAATTCACCCTTTGCTCATAAATGGACTTTGGGGATGTTTTTTTTTTCTTTCCTGCACTCCTTTGTTTTATAGCTGCATGGTGGCCCCTTAAACCGCACTCCACACTGGATACACACATGCCTCCACTGGCCCGTCCTTTGGGCTCACCATGGAAACAGCTCCTAATGCTTCTCTCCGCAGTTAATTAATGGAGACGAGTGTCATAAAGGGATGGCTGAGTGCAAAGGCCAGGTTGTGTTAGCATAGACCTCATGGCACCGCTGTTTCTGCTAGCGTGCCTCCGTCTGCTTAAGAAGTGCCACAGACTATCCCTGTGCAAGTGAATGGATGTGGAGCTGCTCTGTTTATCATTTGGTAATCATTTCCCAATATGGGCATTTGCATTTTCAGAAGAATGCCATATGCAAATGTTCACCCAAAATGTTGTCTTGTGTTCTTTCTGCGATTGGCAGTCTCAGAGCTCCAAATATGTGTGTTAAGTACAGTCACAGAGAAATGCAGATTTTATAAATAAATCAGGTTTTTAACCATCAAGGGTTCACCAGTGGACGTTCAATAAACTGAAAATCATATATATATATATGATATATCACAGTATATAGCAAAATTATCTCTGTATATACCTTTGTCCTTATTGTATAGTTCTATGAAGAAATATCTCATATTTCATAATATCTCAATATCTCAGAATCATAACAGTCACACAAAACAGGCTGTACTGGACATATCAGATCCATAAGCTTGATTCATGATGATTTATTAATCTAGCCACAATTTTCCAAAGTGTATCTACATTTTCATTGTCAAGTTGATCTTTGAGAAGTCACTTTTTTTAAGGGCTGGTGTGTAATTAATAAATAATCATTCTATATTACAGCTGGCTAATGGTTCATTTTTAATAATACTTCCTAGTCAAATGCAATTATTCAGTATATATCGAATTTTAATGACAACTGAAATTAAATGTCTGTATGGCTTGTGCTGAAGCAGAATGAAGCCTTAGACTAACAGGCCATCTAGTGGTGGAGAATTTGCTTTACACATATACACATGGCTCTGTGCAGTCCACCTACAGATTAAATAAAACAGAAATCATGCATCATATAACAAAATAACAGCAATTCGTAATCTCTACTTGTTGTAGGTGCTGAACCTGGTGCAGTCGTACGTGACGTTGCGTGTGCCGCTGCACGTGTCTTACGTGTTCCACTCTCCGGTGGGTGCTGGAGGCTGGCAGCACTTTGACCTGCAGTCTGAGCTCAGACTTACCTTTGTCTACGACACGGCCATCCTGTGGAGAGACGGCATCGGCAGCCCACCTGAGGCCGAGCTACAAGGTCGAGAGAAACAACGTTCTGTGGATAAAATTATAAACAACTAAACTAAAATATAGGCTTAATCAGTAACTTTAGTGAAACTAATTGGAATAATGCGTAGTTATGAGGATTGCAAGCACAGCTGCTGGGTGTTTAAGGGGTTAAATGTAATATATATATATATATATATATATATATATATATATATATATATATATATATATATATATATATATATATATATAAAGTACAACAAAATTACTGTAACACAAAATGAAGATTTGGCTTCCAAATGTGAATTTTTAAATTTGTATATTGTCTATCAATACCTTAAATAACCACCCATGACATATTAATGGAAATTGCCAGTTATTGATATAAACACTTAATTTTTATACTCTGGTAATTACACCAAATATTTCATCGTGTTTTTAGTTTTCAGGTAGGTTTTCAAAAAGAATTTTTAAATATCTCCATACTGAAGCATGTGAACAGAACGTTAAAAATAAGCCTTTTAGAGTATCATACAAAGAAAGCAAAAAACATGTATGTTTATTTTATGGTGGTTGTTGGTGGTGTTTTTCAGGAGCTCTCTATCCCACCAGCATGCGCATTAATGAACAAGGTCGCTTGGTGGTTAACTTCCGCACAGAAGCTCGCTTCAGGGGTCTGTTTGTGACGTCCCACCCTGGTGAGTATAACATCTGGGAGATCAGATTATGCTGTTTAAATTAAGAGTGTTTCATTATATATGCATGGCAGTCTGGGTAAACCCTTTGGCTGAATTTTGCTTTTAAAAAAAAAAAAAGGCATGAAATCTGGCTTTGACCACATTTTTTTCTTCCTGTAACATAATTTGATCCCCTTTTTGAAAACCAGAAACTATAGAAATATATTAAAAAAAAAAAAATAACAACAACAAATGGAACTGTTTTATTACTTTTTAATCTTGCCTAGGTGTCTTCCTGTAATGATCATGTTGGGTAAAGGGGTTAGTCAGTCTGCTTAAAGATGTTTAAATCCTTGCTAGCTAAGTGTGATTTCCTCACAGTGAGTGTCAGGCTCAAGTCATTGGACAGCTAGGTGCTACGTGCAGTCTCTAATCAGATCCCGGCTGTCAGATCTCTGTGATGCTCCTGTGCCGCAGTTAGGCTAATCTTTAAAAGCAGTTTTCTCTCTTTTCACTTTTGTGAGTAATCAGACCATATAAATATATTATATTTCAGGAAAGTCTGTAGTTCATGAAAAGACTTTGTCAAAACATCACCATATGAAGGAATTTCCCAGGCTGATACACAAATATATTCACAAGATCGAGTTGTGCTTAATTCTACATTTGCATTTATACGGAGTCATCTATTCACCATCGTTATACTGAGACACTTAAATAAATATGCAAACAGAATCTGAATTGCGAGTGTATCTTGGGGGACGAAGAAACATTTCAAAGTCAATAGTACAATAGTTCATTGGCATTCATTTACATTTAGAGAAAGAGAAGATTCCAGACTGATTTGAGAAATAAAATGAAGCGACTGTGTTATTGTGACACTATTCACTATGAGCACGAATCCATTATACCATGCAGCACTAACATGCTGATGCATCCACATTGTCTCTCCCCAGCCTCCCCTCTGACCTCCATAATTATGTGCACGGATCACCCTGGGCTGACCTTTAACCTCAGCCTGGTGAGGAGTGAGCCCACCTACAACCAGCCCATGCAGCAGTGGATGTTTGTCTCCGACTTTGCAGTCAGTATTTACCCTCCTCTTCCTCTCCCACGGGCTTAGAGCAGTATTGCAGTGTTATCAGTTTAATTAATAATTAAAAATGAGCACAACATTGCAATTTATTTACTCAGCTTCGGGTATTTATGAAACGTACAGCAATCTAAACAATTTGTAGCTCATCAGTTATTCAAAATTGATAACAATGTGCTAGTTATATTTCTCAAATAACATTTCATCATTTCAGAGGTTTTTTTTTTTCTTATTTTCTGAAAGCATTAGCCATAGGAACACATCAAATTTGAGTCAGAATAAACTCGTATTTATGAGCTAATAATAATTTATAATTTAAAAGTCCTAATTAAAAAAAAATTTAAATTTCACCATTAATGTGGTAATCTCTATTTATATAATTTTATATAAATAGAGTTGTAAGGAATGTATTAACCAGCTTGATGAATTTGCATGAGACCATGTTATTTTGTAAGGATTTATCAAAATCCTATTATTTTCAAAATCCAGCATATCGTATTATTTTCTGGTTGTAAATAATGTATTCTTGAATAATAAGCTTTAAGGGTCGCACTCAGAGTTGGCGACTTAAGTTGACAACATGAGTTCAAAGGTTAGGT